>NC_046312.1:98289727-98299727 GCF_009819535.1 Lacerta agilis
CTGTATCAAATGAACTTGATGGAACTTGATTTTCTGATCATTGTAATACATACTGATAAATTGCTCACATACCACTCCTTCCTACCTACCAACATTACAGACAAGGCCTGTGATAACCATATAGTCCCGTCATAACCGTATCACCTTGAAGTTGCTCTGCTCAACATTAGCTAACCCAAACGTCTTCATGTCCATGTGCTTTTCATCTCTTTTTCTTTTAGTTTCCCATTAAAGTAAGACATCTGCTGCTAACTTACTTGCAAATAAATAAAATAAAATAAAATCTATGCTATTTAATCCATGATGTCACTTTTCACTGGTGTCAAGTATTGCTGTTAAGGTTGTGACATGATCAGAAACACGAGGAAAGTGGAGGTGTGTGTATGTTTTTTCCCCACTGATCTGCAGGGAATTTGTTGGGAAAACTCCCTTGAGTGTAGGAGGTGGCCTAGGGAATAAGTCATTGAGGTTTGAACAAACATGCATGAATCCTCTAGGTTTTAATTTGTGTTCCAACACATGCCACCAGGCTGGCCTTGGGCAAGTCATTCAGGCAAAAGAATTGCAGTTCTCTCTCAAAATTCTGAGGCGCCTCAGATTCAGAGCACTGCAAAGCCATGTGTTTGTCACTCCTGAAAATTGTGGGTTTCCATGTCTCTCTTGAACAAATGTAGAATTGCTGACTGCAAAGAGAACAGTTGTAGAACTTGATTCAGGTATCTGAAAAGAAAGCATACGACTAGCACTTGTATGGGTCAGAACTACTGGACAAATACTGAACACTTCCTTGCTGCATACTCTGATTGCTCAGAAACTATTTTACCTGTTCTCATACCACATTTACTGAAGTTTCTGAGTCTTCCCATATGTTAAAAACTTCTGAACACAAACTGTTTAGCCTTTGAGTGGCCCACAGACTAAGACTGGGTTGGAAGAGAGACCAAAAGCTAGTGCTTCAGAACATCTTACAGGTGGTTTTGATCTGGCCATCCCACTTTTCTTTCTCTAGCTTTGACCGTTTAGCAACACCCCCAGCATACTTTCTGAGCCCAGGCATCACTTTTAAATAAATAGATACGAACTCATGTTATATAAGAAAAAGTGTTCTGAGCATGTACAGTGTAAAATTCCCCTGCTGTTAGAAACTACAGTTGTTGTTTTTTTGGAGGGTGTGGGGTGTGGAAGAGTAGTTCTGCAAACCTCCTTCCAACAGCTGCTTGGATGCACTGGATATAGCTAACCAAAACAAAGAATTTGGCTTAAATTCACCAACCACATCTGTACAATACGGGCATAACACTTCAAAAAGACAGCAGTTTCTCTGAAATGCTTGCACTATGGGAACAGGACAGTCAATGTAATATTTATTGCAATAAAATCCAGATACTTGTATTCACAGATACCAAAAGGAACACTTATAAACTATTACTTTCCCCTCCAATTAATGTTCCTAATCTGGAAGGAGAAGGGGACGACAGAGGATGAGATGGTTGGACAGTGTTCTAGAAGCAACTAGCATGAGTTTAGCCAAACTGCGGGAGGCAGTGAAAGATAGGCGTGCCTGGCGTGCTCTGGTCCATGGAGTCACGAAGAGTCGGACACGACTCAACAACAACAACAACAACAACAACAACAACAACAACAACAACAACAACAACAATCTGGATTGTTTCATTCCATTTCATGAAACTTCAGATTAATACCTGAATTGCAAACCATACCAACTCATCCTAATCCACCTCACAAGGCTAATGCGACAATAAAATACAACAAACCCACGTAAGCCACCCTGAACTCTTTGGAGGAAAGCAGGAGAAAAATATGAGTAACACACAGTAATATTTTTCCTGGCTAAATAATTGGATGAAAAGGTTGCAAAACTGTGTAAAATTACTGAAGAAGAGGTGGACTACAAGGATGTACAACTAGAAAAACAAGATGGGCTCCTTAAGTGTGAGAGGCTTGGAGCCCAGGGACTGGACAGATTAGAGAGCTCTTGGTGTGAGAGACCAAGAGTTCAAGGACAGCAACAATGGAAAATGCAACATGTAACAGAGAATGAAGAAGAGATACTATATGGCTATTTCAGAGTAGTTATCCACCAAGAAGAAAGATACAACTTGGAAAAGAAGAAGATACAACTGAGAATGTCAAGTTCAGAATTGGGCATGATGGAAACAACAAAACAAGATGAAGGAGCTGGAAAGAGTAGACTTTGGGGGGAGATCCGTGGGGGATGGGAAGGAAAAAGGGAAGGGTTAGAATGGTTAGGAAAGGTATGGGGTGAAGGTAGATTTTTTAAAGGGGAAATATAAATAGCTGACCACGAAACTCCGAAACCAGAGGGGGAAAACGGTGTAAGAAAATTGGAAGAAATGTATAAATATTTGAAAGGATGTGATTAATAAATATTTGAAATTGGAATCAGAAGACATGTAAGGCTAAAGTAATTCGAAGTTAATTTAAGAGAGGGTGTAAGAAGTTGAAGTCGTGTATTGTTTATTTGGTTAGGAATAAGATTATAGGTATATGATGATTTAGATTTGTAAAGAATAAGATTAGTTGTGAGAAGGAAGATTTTACAATGTTACAAAGTTACTAAAGAAGATTAGAAATGAATGCAGAAGAGAGGACGTGAGGAAGTCCCAAAATAATGTTTATAAAGAAGAGAAGGATAGTTAAATAAGTGCGTGTAAGTTTTTTTCTTTTTTTGTATTTTTTGTATTTTTTTTGAGTGTGTGTTTTATTTTGTGTGTTTTTATTGTTAAAATTTAATAAATTCGTATTTAAAAAAAGGAAAAAAATGGATTTATTTCCTTTGAATTAATTGGTTTCAGACTTTCAAAATGAGGGGGGGGGGGCTGTCACTTTAGAGTTGCATTGCCTGAATTTATGCTCCAGAAAAGTGCGGAAATACACTAAATTCATTACATTCTATTGCATTCTGATGTTTTATAATATGGGGCATCTCTCTGAACAGGGGATGTCTGGCAAGCTTGCCTTACCAGAGGCAGTTGTAATAGAATGGGCAGAGTGTGAATGTCCGGAAAAGGTGCTAGTATGAACAGCATTTACTTTGATTACTTAGGGAGGTTTCCTGGCCTTGGCTTAGCAACAAAGGATGACAAGAGATGTTCTAAACTATGAACTTAAAATGATACCAAGTGACGAGGCTTCGTTATTTAGAGCCATGGTGATCATTAAAAGGACAAACACAAATAGGGAGATCATTTTTAGTCCGTCTTCTGTACACCATTGGATAAAAGTGTGACCAATGACCACATCTGGGTCTGTCATAGTGTATGTTTTTGCAATTCGTTAAGTCATGTTCTTAAATGCTCCTACAACACCCATAATACTGGGTGTGTGCTTTAATAAAAGCTGAACATTTCCACCCCTAAACAGCCTCTCCTGTGGGCAGTGTGTGGAAAGCTTGTTCAAATTACTATTTTAAAAAAACCAAATCCTGAAGACAAATGAGTGCAGAGTTGCTTTTGAATATATCTGTAACTGACCAAGGTATTGTTAAAAAATATTGTCTAAATTAAGACAGGAAGTTGTTGAAGCTATTTTCATCACTCAGAAGAAGAGTATAAAAAAGAACACTGCATTGATTAATAACATATCTCTTAAAATAATTGGTCACTCTTGATACTTAAGCCCCATTTTTATTTTGACAAAACATGAAACAATCTACAAGAACTTATTTGAGACAATATGGACATTTTGTCTTAGCATAATCTAAGTTCTGGTTTGTGACATGAAACTACGAGTAGATATAAATGTGTAGCAGGTCTACATCCAGTAGGCTATGAGGCTGCCAAAGGCCCTGTTCCGTTGCTGTCTCAGGGCAGGTCATAACAGAGGCCTACTCTACATAGACCTGCCCTTGCCTCCTAGTGCCTTCCCCCAGCAAACTGCTCCAGGCTTTCCCATCAGTCTGTATAGCCTGAGGTCCTCCATGGTAATCCACAAGGTTTCAGTGTCCCAGAAGACCCACCCTCTAACTAGCATTCACTAAGTTATTCCTTTAACTTCTCCTTCTCAACGAATAGTCACATAGCTCTGCAGGAAATCTCATTCCCCTTCCGGTCTCCACAAATCTCAAGGCCTCCCTTGCCTGCAGCCTTCCTACTATACTCCACAAGTGTTGAATTACTGCCAAATGTCCTCTGAGGAATATAACCTATTTGCTTCTTCTGGAACACAAATTGAGGGGGCTAAAAGGAATGTTCATCCTCGTCTATGTATTTTATAACCAATTAAATTATTAGTACAGTGACATATATCCTTTGGATATCCATATTAATCCATAGTTTTAAGCAGAATAATTGCAGATATATGCATTGACACAATATAGTCTCTCTAGCCTACGTGAAATGTTAGACTCTGGAGAATTTGAGAGAACGGGCGTTTGGCAGAAGGTTTGGCTGCAGAACTGAATACCATAATTCTGATTCATAAATGCATCTTTGCTGTCCACTGTAATCTCCATTTGCACAATACTGTACATTCTAAGGTAGTCCTAACTCATGACACATGCAAAATACTTCGCAAAGTACATTTTCTCAATTATTTTTTCACTGCGATGTACTGAGACACAGCTGTGAAAGAGGCATTAGGAAGAAAAATCTGGGCTGGGTTCAATATTAGGTTAGATTTATTTTTTACTATTTCATTAGATCGTTTAGTGAAGGAGTTTTTTCTTCAGAAATAAATTATTTAGGTATAGAAGCCTTTCTATGTAACACCTCCAAATCACTAGCAGAAACTACCCGAAAAGGGTTCTGCGTGACTGATAACCATCATGGTGAGCCGTTTGTCTGAAGCAATCTACCATGCCAGGAACCTTGTTTTCATCATTCTACTGTCATGAAAAAAATTCATTTGGGTTCCACCATGTTGTTGCCTCAGATGAATGGTTTACCAAGTGGGGGCACCCATATCATGGAATAGGTTAAAATGACTACCACATGACAGCTATTTGTTAATTCTAGAAATGCAGACCTCTCCGACATTTACTGTTTGTTTGATTGGTCTGATTGAGATTCTGTGAGTTTCCTTTGCAAATTAACTAAGAGCTGGAGCTAGACATTTCATCAGATTTCCTTTCAAGCATTCTTGCAGGTATTCCCCAGATATATAAAGAAAATGAGGTGAAAGTGCTGATATATGTGGGGAGAATTAAAATATTTGCCTTTTAAGCTTGGAAGCCTTAAATGGATTTTTCAGGTGTGACTAAAGCCTTTTTTCTTTCGTCCTTAGGGAAGAAACAAGGAGCAATTTGGAAGAAAAAGTGTGAGCCTTGTTATATTGCTTCGGGTGAAGAAAAATGGACACATCACTCTTTGTGCAGCAAGGATGGTTCCCATTTAATTATATGGATAGAACAGCCTCTGGGAGAAGGTGGGCCCTTGGTATAGCCAGCCAGGTGAGTCTGATAGAAACTTCCTTGCTCTATCCCTAGGGAGAGTTAGCGTTCATCTTCAAAATGAACAGTCCTAGTCCTTGCTGGAGTTAAGGCCTAACATTGCTGCAGGTGAACTTAGCTGCTTCTCATCAGTCAGACATTGAGCCCTTTTCCCTGACAAGGTGTGGATTTATGGGATGAGAGCAAAATAATTTTCTCTTAGCTGCTGACTATGATGTGGTTCATTGCTTCTTGGACTGCTTTGCTAACCCAAGAGCAGCAAGAAATCGTACAAAAGAACCTTCCAGTTAACCAGCAGTGGGCAGGTGGGGGGGGCACAGGTTTTTTTAAAATGTATTTAAAAAAAGAAGAAGTTTAGATGTACAAAGTATTAACACCAAGTGCTCATTAGCCCAGGATGAGACAACTGCAGTGTCTAAAGAAAGACCACAGTTTGACAGATTGTATCCTTTAGTGGTATAATGACTGAAACATTCATTACTGAATTTAAAGGTGAGGATAGATAGGTAGATAGATTTAACTAAAGCAGCTTTACTAAAACTAAACAAAATAACAGAATAGTTTAACAGAACTACATGAATCTTGACAGCATGAACTTGACAGACAGAACAGCCTGGTCTGCCAGAGCTATTATGGCCTATTATGTAAATCCATATTTGCTGAGAGTGTTCAAACTGTAGATTATTGAGTCTGGAGACTATAATGGATTCTTTGGAGTGGTTGTGATCTATCACATAACATACTTGCCGTGCAAAGGTTTTTTTTTTAAATTTTTAAAAACATGCTAATCATGCTAATATGCAGTTATGCTATTTTTATACCGTGAATAGGTTATTTTTATACTGTACTGTGAATAGGTGCTATCAAAATAACAGACATTTTGAGCCATTTGGGGTCTCTCACATCTATCAGTAGTTGAGAGTAATTCAAGCTACAGTCAATGAGGTTTTTTATCATCTAACTGGGCCGTCTGTAAGTAAGCTGATTTCTAATACTCAAGACTATTTTTATACCGCAAAAGGGCCTTGGATTTAAAACAGGATGGAGAGGTGTGAATGCACCTAGTAGGATCTGCACAGTGTACTAGAAAAACAGCTATCAGACTGCCGCTCTGTGTCTCTTTTTAAATAGAAATGTATGTTCGAGAGCCTCAGTATCAGACATGCTTGCTCCCATACTACTGGGCCACCTATATTTAGGACCATGTTCGACATTTGGTTTTCTTTATGCATGTGAATGCAGTTTCCCTCCTCCCCCACAAGAAAAAAATGCATGAGGGGTGCATACCGGCAAATACTCTGTGGCATGTATTATCACATAAGTGGATGTCAGCAACTATGCAGAGAGGGAAAGATTTCTAAGAAAACTATGCCTGGAAATAATGTAAGCTCTGGGACTGTCCACATTTCCACTCGTCTCATGCCTAAAAAGCATGGGTCCCAGTTGTTTTGCCTGAGATGGCTGTTAAGTCTTTTTCTCTGAAGCCACAGGTAGGATGAAAGTGATGGAAGGGCCATACAGCTTTCTTTCACAAGTGCCTGTTTCAGAGAAGCCATTATTATTCGCTGGGAAAGCACACTTTCTTTGTGTATTATTTGCACCTTGTTTCTTGTTATTATTTCATTAAGAGTCAGACAAACTTTTCCATGCCCAAAATCAAATTATTAGACTGTTGCCTTCCTGCACACCTGAAAATTTCAATCTAGGTATGAGTCTAAGGAGTTGTGCTAATTAATGACATGTTCTAATGAGAATTGCAAGGTTGACACTCTTGTTGTTCCTTTCAAATATTACATTTACCTTGTGGCATTAGCAACACGAATGGTGTCAGTTTGAGAACTACGTAGGTCAACGCTGGCAAGTTATGCAGCAGTTTTAAAATGTTACATATAGTAATGGTGGATCATTAAGTGATTAAGCTTGGGCGATCTAATATATAGAGATAGGTTTGACTCAGCAGTATCCAGATCCCAGTTCCCTGTGAACCTAGAAACTAGGAGCATAGCCTCTGATAAGTCACTGCCTCAAACCTACCACTCAGGTTTTGAGTGAGGATAAAGTTATGATTAAACGAGACATGCTTTGAGGATAAAACAAAGGCAGGGATATTTTGAAATCTGCTCTGAACTTTTAGGACAAGGTGAGAAAGAAAACCAAATCAATACATTTGGCACATTTCACATTTCTGGTCTTCAGTTGAAAATCACCATATTCCCAGCAGCTTTAAAAAAAGTATCCAAAGTGTTATCTTGCATTTGTGTATGAGTTTGTACAAGGGAATGATTTACCTCAGCTTTGCTGTGAGGTAAATGGGACATGTGCAACAGCCTCTGTTTATTCACGCAATGTTATGCAAAAGTGCTTAAAAAAAATTAGGCTTAGCCTGTTTTGCCTGCAGTGCAACTGAAATGATTTTTATTACCTTGCTTAACTGGTTACTTTGTTTATTTGTTTGTTTAAAAAAGAGTTGTAGTATGTGAAAGATTCTGTGCTCATGCTTAAAGAACATTATCTGGATCATTTGAGTTTCAGAGACTTATGCAGCTCCCTTGTTTGTTTGTTTGCTATGTCTCTAGCACTCTTGCAAACAGTGCTTTGATAACCGGTATTTCAGATCTTAAGTCATAAATGTCGGTGATGACTTGAAGGGAGGAAAACTTAGGAAAAATGTTTTCATAAAATCAGGCTGCAGCATAGATATCCTGAAAAATGATGCTAGAACAACTGCTCTACCCATATAATTTGATGTATTTTATACATTTATTTGCCCACTATACTGTAGAAATGTATTAGATATGTCAAACATGTCTATGCCATATAAGCCCGAGGAAGAAAATCACTTAGAAAGATCCTTTAATTATTAGGATACATGACAATTCAAAAAATATATTTCAAATCAACCAGAAGATAAAACATTAAAAGCATATATGGAAAAGCGTGCTTATTATCATGCCTGAAGGTTATTCAGGAAGAATGCGAAAATAACCGTAATTTGTTTAGGATCTAGAAGTATGAAATAATAAGTTACTGAACCATCAGAATGGTTTTGGTGTGGCTGTATGACAGGAGGACAGGCCTTGTCTAACATTAAAGTTTTATAGTGAAATAAGACCTTGGAAGAAAACAAACAAACCCTTGAATAAACTCAGCATGAAAAAAGGGAAATGTGTCCTTGCATAAGCAGACATTGTGTCCATCACCTTCCTCAGAAAGGTTGCTCAACTTTAAATGTACACAATAAGGTGTGTATGTAAGAAATCTATGAGTGTGTTTTATGAAGGCTCTGTTGCAAAAAAGGAAAGGGAGTTGTGTCTGGAAAGGCTTGTCCTTTTATAACATTAAATACATTTCCCAAAGCCATAACCCTGTTCCAATTGTTGTTTAGCAGTTCCACAGCTGCTGGCATCTTATCCTCTTCCACCCCAAAGATTAATAGCTGCATTTCTGAGTCATTTTTCATAAATGCATTTAACTCCCAATTTAGTTTCTACATATCTTTAGTTTCAGGTCAGCGGTAAGAGACAAGTTCCTTGGGAGTTATTACTCTTTACTTTTTAACCCTACCTTCTTCAGGGGCAGTCATCTTTTGTACCTTAAAGGGATATTTCTTGGCGGAAGAAATTGTCACGCCTCCATGGAATAAGATCCCGGAACTCCATTCTTTCCACAACACAAAGTCTTGTTTTTAAAATCCAGTGCCAGTGATTTTCTTCCTGATGTCAAAAGGTGAGTTTTTCTTGAAGAACTGTGAAATTCAGGTAACATGCTGCTTCCTTGCCCATCAGTAGAAATAATGGGAAAGATTAGCTCTTTCTGAGGGAAGCAGTGGATCACCTGAAGTTCTTGAAAGCGATAGGGTAAATGAAAGCATTAAGGTGGAAATGAGGCATTATAAGTCTCCCGCAGGAGGTGTTGCTTTTGTGAAAAAGTTGTTTGGGATGCTCTGTGTGTGTTTGCGTGTTTGTGCCGTGAGAGTTTCAACAGCATCATTCAGCAGTCTGAGCTTCCTCTTTTCCAGAACTTTGCCAAACATGAAAAAAGTCCACGAAACTTTAGTCCACAGAAACTTAAAGGTAAGGGTACCTCTGACCATTAGGTCCAGTTGTGGACAACTCTGGGGTTGCGCGCTCATCTCACTTTACTGGCCGAGGGATCCGGCGTTTGTCCGCAGACAGCTTCTGGGTCATGTGGCCAGCATGACTAAGCCGCTTCTGGCGAACCAGAAAAACGCATGGAAACGCCGTAATACGTAATATGCTATAATAAATGTGTTACTCTTTGCTGGTTTTGCTGCAACAGACTGATATGTCTGTTCCTTTGAAAATTAATCAACCAGTACCTTAACATCAGACTTTATAAGATATGGAAGCTTTTATTCCTGTCTCATGTCGGATACCTTACATACACAACCACACCGGTGGCTTTTCACACCCTCCCAAAAAAGTTTAAGCCTCTTCCAAATTATATTTTGTTTAGCACGCTGCTTAAAATTCAACCTCATGAGGAAAGGTGGATGGTTTTTTTTTAAAAAAACAACACAATACAGGCCTCTTTTGCTCACAGGCCCTA